>NC_058419.1:68810470-68812544 GCF_002201575.2 Neomonachus schauinslandi
AGATAGATAGATAGATAGATAGATAGATAGATAGATAGATAGATAGAGGAATATTACTCAGTCATCAAAAAGAATGAAATCTTGGCATTTGCAAGGACATAGTTGGGGCTGGAGAATATAATGCTATGTGAAATAAGTCAGAGAAAGAGAAATACCATATTATTTTTCTCTCATACGTGGAATTTAAGAAACAAAACAAACAAAAAAAAGAGCATAGGGGGAAAAAAGAGAGAGAGAAGCAATCCAAGAAATAAACTCTTAACTGTAGAGAACACACTGACAGTTACCAGAGGGGAGGTGGGGGGTGGGTTAAATAGGTGATGGGGATTAAGGAGGCACTTGTCATGATGAGCACCAGGTGTTGTATGAAGTGTTGAATCACTAAATTCTACACCTGAAATTAATATTACACTGTATGTTAACTAACTGGGATCTAAATAAAAACATGAGAAAAAATATGTAAATAAATACATTTGGGAAAATCATTCATTTAGGCCTGCTACTTTACATTTTATTCAAAATTAAATTCTAAATAGTTTAAAAATCTAAGCAAAAATAAGGGCGCCTGGGTGGCTCAGTCATTAAGCGTCTGCCTCCGGCTCAGGTCGTGATCCCAGGGTCCTGGGATCGAGCCCCACATCAGGCTCCCTGCTTGGCGGGGAACCTGTTTCTCCCTCTCCCACTCCCCCTGCTTGTGTTCCCTCTCTCACTGTCTCTCTCTCTCTCTCTCTCTGTCAAATAAATAAATAAAATCTTAAAAATATATATAAGCAAAAATAAATAAACCTATAAAAGTATTAAAAGGAAATATGGGAGAATGTTTTTGTGATCTTGAGCTGAAAAAAGCTGTACTTTTTGACACAAAAAAGGAAAAAATTGGCAAATTCAAAAACATGAAAATTTAAATAAGTCTTTTGTACAAAAATGAACTATGTTTGAGGTTGAAAGACAACAAAGTAGGTATTTTCCATACATATGGTAGAGAGAAGAATAATATTCACAAAACGTAAAGAACCCTTGAAAGTCAATTAGCAAAAAGATAAATAATAGAAGCGAGGGAAAAGGACACAAACAGGCAAATCATAAAAGAAATACAAATAGCCAGTATATACATGAAAACATGCTCAATCTTTTTTTAAATTTTTTTATTGTTATGTTAATCTCCATACATTACATCATTAGTTTTAGATGTAGTGTTCCATGATTCATTGTTTGTGCCTAACACCCAGTGCTCCATGCAGAACGTGCCGTCCTTAATACCCATCACCAGGCTAACCCATCCTCCCACCCCCCTCCCCTCTAGAACCCTCAGTTTGTTTTTCAGAGTCCATCGTCTCTCATGGTTCGTCTCCCTCTCCGATTTCCCCCCCTTCATTCTTCCCCTCCTGCTATCTTCTTTTTTTTTCCTTAACATATATTGCATTATTTGTTTCAGAGGTACAGATCTGAGATTCAACAGTCTTGCACAATTCACAGCGCTTACCAGAGCATATACCCTCCCCAGTGTCTATCACCCAGTCACCCCATCCCTCCCACCCACCCCCCACTCCAGCAACCCTCAGTTTGAAAACATGCTCAATCTTACTTGCTAGTAATAAAACAATAAAAAAATAAAAACAGTATCTTATAAGTATCACATAAACAAAGATTTAAAAGATCATTAATAAAGATGTGGGAAAACAGCTGCTTTCTATACTGATGGTGGAAACATAACTGGCACAACTTTTTTAGTGGGCAATTTTGGCAGTCTCTATAAAATTTTTAGTAAGTGTTCCCTTTGTCCTAACAGTTTTACTTATTAGAATTTATCCTAAGGAAATCACAGAATAGGTGCATAAAGATGTAAGTACAGTGATCTTCATCACAGTGTTGCTTATAATACAAAAACAGTTTAAATGTCTGCTCTGGAATCTTTTTTAGCTTTTACAAAGGATAAGTTAGAAAAGTGGATCATGAAAGAGTATGTATAGTATGATCCCCTGCACATAAAGTCAGGTAATTGTTAGCCTTCTTTATTTTGTATGCCTACACACACACACACACACACACACACACACACACACACACACACACA